>NW_019416739.1:676475-693403 GCF_000390285.2 Anoplophora glabripennis
TTACGTTGGAAATAAATTTTAGGGGTTGCGTTTTCCACCCCTTACAACCATGGGGTAAACCAAATAAATTACTGGCTAAGTGTCTTTTTGGTAGTAGAAAATGTCAGGTTAATTTCAATATTGTAACTTGTTTAGTGCCTTTAAGGGGCTGTATCTTAACAAGGGATGCTCCAATGAAGTTTCTTTATATGAAAGATCCTATCTTTTTTTCGATGAGGAATCACCCCCTTAAATGTTTTACACTTATTTAGTTACACCCTGTATATACGCATTTTTTTTTTGCATTTAAAGATAAATATTTCTTGCTTTAATATCCCTTTCCTTTAAAGAACAACATTTTGCACACATTTATAGGAACTTTTTTATCTAAATGTAAATGTAAATTTAATTTAAGTGTTTTTATTTTGTCTGTGCAATATGGAACTTTCCATTTTTGCAACGTTTGCAGCTCTGATGTTCTTAATGGTGTAACAAACTGCATAATCCGTCTAATTTTCGGTGCAGCATTCTTATCTGATTTACAAAAGCTAAAATGGTTTCATTTAAAAGGAACTGCAAATCATCCTTCTAGTCTCGGGGTAAATTTTGCAGCACAATGTGCCTTTTAGTTAAAAGGTTGAGATTTTTAAGGTGGTATTTGACTGTCGGAAAATATTTGATAAATTGGATAAAGCTAATGATGTGGCGTATTTTTCCATTAAATTGGCTTGAAATTAAAAATATCAAAAGGTGTAAGGAACGAATTTGGTGTAGTTATCACCCCTCAACTGTTCCAAGGCATGCTATTGTAAAATGTTTTATTAAAAAGTACCCTGAATTTTATTTTTTATATTAAACACTTTTTCTTATTTGATGAAGTTAATTAATTTTAATAAATTAATGTTTTTACAGAATAAACTTAGGATATGCATAAGTGGAGTAGCAGATTAGAAAGTAAATATTTGGTATTTATTTTGACATTCTTGACCTTTTTGTCCTGGTATGCCAGTGTAATATATGACTATATTGACACCCTACAAGACGTGTAAACAATTTTGATAACGATTATAAATAAACACCAAAACTATGCAGATTGTGGTACTCATTTGACTTTTAAATTTAAGTACGTATTCACCAAGAAATAATAAATTATTACTTACTAAACCACAAAATTACTAACACTATTTTTTTGTTACAGGTAAATATCCATAGTTAGGCGTAAAATCTATGGCAAGTAAGTATAAAGCTTTATAAAAACAATTAGCAAGCTGATTCTTGATGTTGAGTTACTTCCCATGCGTGGCGTCCGTACCACAATATTTAAGAAGGTCTGGTGAGTAACTTTGGCGTCTGGTGACCGAGAAAGATAGTGTCAAGTTGTTTTACGACCACAGATAACGGTCCAAACCGATTCATTAATTACAACTTTAATTACAAGGGAGAAAGTAGAGTTCCCTTTGATCACAAATTATTTATGAAGCACCAATAGCACATAAAAATAATTAATTGCCAGGAGAGTACTGCAAAGTTAACGACTCAAAATAATATTATAAGTAGGTGTAAAAGTTTACTTACTAATGAAGCTAATGCAGATGATTATGCAGTGCGTTCATGATGAAAGGAACAATTCAAAAATGGTATAATATACAGGGTGTTCCATTAAAATGACGACTGCATATGTATTGATTTGAATGTTTTTTAATTTTGATTTTGTTGTTGTTTTTGTTATTGTTATTTTGTTTTATGTTATGGACGCATTTATATGATTATGAAGTTGAAATGTTTTTTTATTTTTTGGTGTTTGAACATTTATAGTAGTAGAGTAACTCAATTTTAGGGTGAGGGTTTCTACGATTATGTTTATTTTTATGTCTTGCTTAAACTAATTTCAAATGAAAGATATTTTTAAACTTGACAAATATAGGTATATTACACTTTTGGTTTGTAGTTGAAGTTTTATAATTGACAATTATTTTTCGATTTGAATTCAAAATTTGTACATTTAAATTGACCAATCTACAACTTACGATGCGTTGTCTTGTAGCGTTGGTTTATCTCCTATATGGAATTTCGATGCGATCCTTGGGTATCCTTGGTGGTAAAATCCCACGATGAAATCCGGAATCTGGTTCTGGACGTATTCTGACAGGATAATTCCAATCGAAGATGCACTACATTTTGTTTTTATTAATTCGCACTTATTCACTTTTTATTAATTTGTGACCAGTTCAAATTTGGTGTTGCAATTATTGATTTGTATTTATTTTCAATCGTTTATTTTAGAAGTAAATTGACGATGTTGCTGCTTCAGGAATTTATGAAAGACTGGCTGCGATGAGCCCGGCCTTTGGTTTTATTGTCATTAAAACAAAAGAACCGTTCCCATAGGAATGTCACCCAAACATTTATGAAATTTTATTTTTCAAAATATCGACCTTTAGCATGTTGTATGCTGCATAGTATTTACATATTCAGATTCCTCGAATTTATTTACAATTTTTGATGCCAGTAGCATGTTTCTAGGTTAACTTTTAAATTATGACCAAATTTTACTTATTTTTGCAAATTGTAGAAAATTTGAAATTTGGTTGGAGTCTAAATACAGTTTATGAAGTTATGAAGGTCTTTTGCACTCTGCACATACTATTTTGCAGTACTACAACACTTATAAAACTAGAAATTTACAAATTTTAACGGAACAACAACATGTCAACATTTAAACGATACATGAAACCTTTTACAGTGACTCAGGTTTAATTCTACACATAAATACTGATCACAGGTATTTGCTTATATGTATATCAGGTTTATTGGATGTTACTTCTTTATGTGTAAAACACCTTTGCCTTTTGTCGATAACCTGTCAAAATTCTGATTTATTTTTAAATCTGCTTATGCCTGGACATTTACTTGATATTTAACATTACAAAATGGTTCTTTAGTATTCTTTCTAACATTTTTGGAATATATGAGTGTATTTTAATAGTTATTGAATGAGCAAATTCAATTTTTGTCACAATTTTGACAGTTGAGACGTTTTATCGAGCAAATTTAACATTATATCATTACAAACTTAATTTATATACAAAAATATCCTTCATTTAACTTAATTCTGTAATCCACACCTTTTTTGTATCAAATTATGCTATATACTAGTTAAACATTTTTCTTTAATTGAAGAATTTTATAATTCGGTCCCATTTTTGGTACGTTTTAAGTTTTCGAGCCACTAAATCATAACAATATGTTCTTCTTGAGACACCCTATATACAATTTTCTTATGTCAAAAAATCCGCAACTAAAAATACTAATCGATGTGTCCGAGCGTTTTTCCACAAAATAATTACCTGAATTTTAAACAAATATGTTCTTTTCATCATAAACGCACTGTATAAGTGCGAATTATGATTATAGAGTTAGAAACTAAATAATAATAGATAGTATTAGATGGGAAAGAGTATTTCCTTGATCTAAATAACTTATGCTTTGTTTTTTTTACCATAATTTGCCATTACAAGTAAAACTTCCTTAATATTCCTTAAAAATTTGCTTTAATCAAAGTTGTCTATAAATGGTAGAAAACAATATTCACCTGACTTATTTAGAGTCTAGTTACAGTCTTAGAGTCTATAAGTTACACCGCTTTTGCTCACTGTCACTATATCCAATATCTGAAGTAAAATTCACTGGGACTGATTCCTTTTTTATTATCTAATAATAGTCTGAATGATTTATTGGCTGTTTCTTTATCTGTATATCTTTATCCACAAGCCTCTTGTGTTTCGGTAATAAAATTGTAATGTTATTTCTATTGACGGTTAATCCTTTATTTTATTACAATGGTGTAAGTACAGTAATTATGCGTCGTTGGTTACGCTGTTGATTTAAAGTGAATGTAGACAAAATGCTGCCTCAGAAAGAATGCACGCGAATAAGTTTCTACTTCAAACAGCTGATTTCCCCAATCGTCTTAAATTTACCAACTTTATTAACAAAGTGGACGGATAAGTGTTTATTTAGCTGTACTGACATTTGAAATAGGTATGTGCCATACTAGCAATGAGCTACTAAAAAGGTTTGTCGTTCATTACGTACCTATTAAAAACGCAGTAAAAACTAGGTTAGTGACCGAATGATACGGTAGGTTACAAGTCACTGTCCTTTGTGGGTCATTGTGGGTGAGATGTATATGCCAGATGTCATATCTTAAAATGTGTGAAAAAAATGCTCGAGGAGTAGCTGTTTTCCACAATATCCCCTTTTCAAACCAATCATTGTTAACCTCACTGTTCCGTTAATACATTTTATCCATTTGAATAATCTTACGTATCAGGTATATGCGTATAAAATTTCTGGCATTATCTGAAATAGAAACTAACTATTTACGTTACACATCATTTGGTGATAAGCACTTCCAGTGACGTTTATCCGATAAAAAACCACTTTATATCACATTTATGAAACGGTGAATTTTGAAATGTAAAATGTATAAAATTTTATAGGAAAAAAATTCAAATTGGAATCGACGTGGGCGCCTATTAAATGCATCGGGGTGATGAGATCTAGAATAACGTAACCATTTATTCTACCGCCTCGTATCATCGTACATATTTTTCCACTTAACGAATAGAGTACCGGTAAAATGTTCATTGTACACGAATGCGTCTCAATTTTAATATTTCAGTATCCTGTTTCAATTACAGGAGGCTGTACCTACGAATATATATGAATTTAAAGGTATGCAATAAATATTTTGCACGTATTGAAATTCGCAGTCATACTCTGATATGAATCGGATATTTGTCGCTCTGGATTATATTGATTTGCATGCATATCTGAAGAGTTTTTAAATAACATAGAACACCGATTCCTGTCGAATCGAAATTAACGTTATTGGATCATGTGTTAGAATTTAATTGGAAATTTTTTACACATATATTAAGTTAATTCAAACAAATTCAAAGAAATATTTTTAAAAAGTCATATCAAATGAAGTCAACCAATGTTCTTCAGTATGAGAAATCTAGGTCTGCAAGGGATATAAAAATAATGTTCTATTATAATATTACCATCGAGATATTTTTGTTTACATCTTCGAGTACTAGTGCCACGATCCTCTTCCACGGCGTTTGAAACTTCCCATTCTCTGAATCTGACAAACATTTTCTTATTTGGTACTTATAGTATATATGCTTTTTCATAATATTTTACAAAATCATAAGTAAAACGCCAAATTACAGGGAACTTTGAAATAAATAACTTTATAAGATTACCTACACACTTACGCCACACAAAGGAACACCCTCTGAACACCCTATAAAGTCCTATAAACCTATAAAGTTGAAAACTAAACTAAAAATATAACCAAATGAAACAGTAAAGTATTCGGCCATTCACGTTTTATACCAGGTACGAAGACAGTCACCATATCCGCTTTCAAAGGCATGCCGCAACAGAATAGCGGTGGCTAACCTCCGTTGCAGCTCGGAAGCGTTTGGAACATGATGGAACTCTACTTAATTTTAAACTGTTCACGGTTTTATTTTATAATTTTATTTATTTCGGATTAATTTAATATGTCTAGCACCGAAATGGTTGAATAAGAAGAAAGAGTGGAACCATACCGTATTTCTGTACATTTCTATCTGAATTATTCTAAATACTGTACGTAGTGACAGTAGTATAGTTCAACTGAACTATATCAATGTCAGAAGTCATTGACACTGATACACAATTATTTGTAAAAATTTGAAACGATTTTAATATTCATATATTTCATCTGATTGTGAATCAGATTAGTATATTTATTTATTTTTTATTATGTTCTTTTTTAAAACACCAAAAACAAATATTTTAAAATATAAATCAGTGTTATTTACAATTAGTAACGTATCTACATATCAGTATTGATTGATACTTAATAAACTATGTGAAAAAATTTTTTAAAAACAAATTTTTTAATGTCCATACTTCATCCACATTAACATAAAAAAATATGATGACTATAAAATAACACATCGTTGTAATATTAAAGCAATCTGTTTACACTAAATTAATTTTCATTAGTTTTGCTGTCTAATAGGTGATATATTTACAATTAATGATGTATTTCCGTACCAATATTAATTAATATTTAACAAAGCATATACATTTTTTATTTTTATTCAAAAAATCTGTAACAGTAGCACTAAAACGAGGCGGTGCTCCATCATACATAAACCAAAGCTTCAGTCTAAGTTACAACGGCAAATCTTCCATTACATCAGGGATTTTGTAAAAATTCCAAATAACTTTCGCCATTTAATCGATTTGGTAAAATAACTGGTCCAATCAAATAACGATCAATAATATCGGCCCAAATGTTTATCTTAAACTCGCGTTGAAGATGTCCAGGAGTTATTGCATAAGGATTTACATCGGAATTTTCATGAAAGTTAAGAACATTTGTAATTCCTCGGCGAGTAAAACAAGCCTCATCAGTAAAAATAATTTTCTTGTGAAAATTAATATCCTGATGCAAAACAAACCCACAAAATGTCACTCGTCGATCCAAATTTTGAGGCAACAACTCTTGCACTTTTTGGACACGATATGGATGCAGCAGATTACGTTTAAGAATTCGGTTTACAGAAATTCTTGATAACCCAGTCTATCGAGATAAACGTCTAGTACTTACTTGCGGTTCATCTTCAATTGTTTGCAAAATAATTTCTTCTTCTTGTACCTCTATTACATTAGGACGTTCTCGGATGTTGCTGAAAAACTTTCCTGTCTCTCGAGTTCGTCTTTCAACATTAGAAAATGTTTCTCTATGAGGCACCACACCATTAGGAAATCTCCTACGATATTCTTCCACATTTCTGCAGTTTCCTTCGTAGAAACCCAGCACAACTTGTTCGCTAAATGTAAATTTTCTAGCCATTTTCAACAACAGTCAGAGGCAATTGTTGAAATAAAATAATTTTATTACTAACTGACAAATTTGGCAGATAAATTCATTGCCTACACTGTTAAATTCTCGTGCCAGTTAATACGGTTTTTCTTGAAAACCATAAAGGTTTTTAAAATTTAACACGAGTAAAAAATGTTTAAATTAAATTCTAATATTACTGTCAATTCGGTCAATGAAACAAAGTTCTGAACAATTTTAGGGTCGAGTCATCCCCAATGAACACCTTGTAGTGCTTCAACACTCTATATCTCGAAAACCAGTGGCTATACATACCTGATTCACTAAAATCGAAGAATAAGGATAAAAAGTAAAAGTTTTTTTATCTAATTGAAAAGTAAGTATTGATCCTGTAGCATTAAATAGTGACGATAACTGAAAAATATATTGTTTTTGAACAATTTTTGTGGTAATTAAAGGTCTGGAAGCTGCAAAAAATAATTGTCTTCGCTGAAGTTTCAACGAAAAGAAAAGCGTAAAGTGGTAAAGTTAGTCAAAGTCAATTTGTTGAAATAAATATTTCGCAGATTACCCCACTTACATCAGAACGCAAATACTTAAAACATAAATCATGGTTTTAAGCCGGCGATAAGTAATACTTACTTTTTGCAAACTTTGTCACCCCGCCCATAAATTAGTTAGTGACAAAAGACTAAACTTAGCGGAAACGCATTAAAAAGTTATATATCACTGTAATTTCGTTACACTAATCTTATTCCGCCTTTGCCAAATTTATGGGGAAAGGAGAGAAACTTCAGCGAAATACATTCAAGTCCCGAAATCTTACCCGCATCCTATCTTTCGAAGATGAAATTGTTGGGCGTACGGTTTCGTTTTCTAAAAATAAACCTGTTTATAGATATTGTCTCGGTGCAAAAGATGCTTTTAGTTTTAAAAGCGGAATTATTTATCCTGCTATTTTTAGTAAGGAGAGTGCCGATAGAATGCCCATGAAGAAAGCACGTTAGAGTCTAGAGGGCGATGACAGTTAGAGTGATATAAATTATCGCCACAGAAATGCTAACTAAAATTCACGCCTTGCAGATGTGGGCGACATTCTTATACCTAATATATTCGACCATATTTAGCACGATTTACTACTTAAACCACAAGTCGAGAGGTAAACATCCACCTCTTTGGTACGTGACATATGCGAGCACTTTATGATAAACAAGATTTGCCAAAAGGAGAACATGTGTTTGCTCCTAAGCAAATATGAAAAGATCATTTGCAACGTCTAAATATTTTTATAATGCTTAAGCACTAAGCTTGTGAGTCAGTTCTAGGATTTGTGACAACTTTTTCAGTTTTTGGCAGGCTTAACTTTAAATATGACAGTTTTACAATAATTTTTGGAAAACGTTAAATACAGTTCATGATAAAAGGAACAAATTCGTTTAAAGTTCAGGTAATTATTTTGGGGAAAAACGCTTGGACACGCCGATCAGTATTTTTAGTTGAGGATTTTTGACACAAGAAAATTGTATACCTACAGGCTGTCTCAAGAAGAACATATGCAGTCATCGTTGACTTTTTTTAATGAAACACCCAGTATATTATACCATTTTTGATTTGTACATTCTGAACACTTTTTGTATAACATACTGTGGGGACACACGTTCCCTGGTACGCCTCTGCGTTCATAGAAAATATTACCAATAAGAAATTTTATTGAAGCAGATTTGCCTGCCTCAGGAGCACTTGGCATACACCACAATACCATATCTCTAAAACCAGGGTTAGAAAATTGATATTTTGAAAGACACACAATTCATTAAATAAAACGTTTAAATTGAACAACCTTGAACATTTTTTAAAAGCCAACAAAAACAACCTGGTATGCCAAATTTTATCTTAAACAAAACAATTTTCTTCGTATTAATCGTTTTCATTCCTTGACCCCTAGACCATTTGATGTTGTATTTTGTGACAATAAAAATAAAACTATCACCGGCGTTTAGTTTGTCAGTGTCGTTTTGTCCAGTTTTACTTTTCATTTTAAAAATGCATTTAACTGAGAAAGAACGTATTGAAGTACTTATGATGATTAGTTTTGGAGACAGTGCGTACTCAACAAAAAGTGTGTAATTTATTTAATGTAATTCATCTTGATCACGGATGATATTTGCTGATCACAGCCATATTAGAGAAAGGAAAACCTGCAGAAATAGAAGATTCTAAACTAGACGTTTTACTAGATACTAAATAATCACCATTTAGCCGTTAGGACAATCTCCAGGAATTGTATTTTGTCATCGAGATCTGTGTCACAAATACTCCGAATATCGAAATATCATCCTTCTACTTAGACTTAGAAATTAATGGACTATCGTAAATATACAGGGTGACTCATTAACAATGGGTAAATCGAAAGCTGAAGATACTACACGTGAAATGGTGACCATTGTCGCAAACATGCCCTATCCGAAAGTTGATAGTTTCGGAAATACAGGGTGTTGAAAGTTAAAATTTTAAATCGTTTTTTGCGATTATTCTGAAAATATGGAGGTTAGGAACTTGATAATTTGTGAAACTATATTTTTTTAAGTGACGAATAAGATGCGTGGTGCAATTTCAGCGTATAATAATATTCAGTTATAATATATTTTGACAGATCGGACATTGATATGGTCCAAAATAGGTAGGCGTATAGGTATTCTAACTAAATCTCACTAATTAGGCCGTGAGATGCCTAATTACTCATAGACAATGCTATATGGTAGGCCGTGACAGTGACAGCTAATGTCATGACAACATTGTTATTGTTTGACAGTTTGTATTATTATTTAATTAAAATGGGTTACACAGAAGTAGAAAATTGAAATACTATAGGAATTAAAATAGGGCAAAGTTCTTCTCCATACTCTATTTTAATTCTAAATAATTTTCTACTTCTGTGTAAAATAGGTTATTTTAATTAAATAATAATACGTACTGTCAATCAATAACAATATTGTCAAGACATTACCAGCTGTCACTGTTACGACCTACCATATAATGTCCATGAGTAATTAGACCACTCACGGCCTAATTAGTGTGATTTCGTTCTATCCAAATATGTAAAAATGTACAGGGTGTTCCATTTAACTTAACAAAGTTTGTTTTTCTACTATCATTTTTTAAAAATTCATAAAAAATCGTGCAACATTTATAATTATCATTTTTTTATAACTCTTAAAACAAAAAAGTTAAAGGGGGGTCAAAATATAGTGAATCACCCTGTACATATTTCCGAAACTTATCAACTTTCGAATAAGGCATGTTTGCGCCAATGGTCACCATTTCACGTGCAGTATCTTCAGCTTTCGATTTTCCAATTATTAATGAATCACCCTGTACATTGACGAATAACAAAGGAGGGTTTCATATTATCATCCCTTCCTTAACGTATATCTTCTCGGAGCTCAGGACTTGTTGAAAATATTACATAATCAAAATAAAATTGTGATAATGCGTTCAACCACCTCATTTTCGCCGCCCAAAGTTTACTCAAAACTTCCCCGGGTGTTCGCTCGGTTTCGTTTACGACCCGCTCTGGTTGGCGCCCGGTACACACCCCCTTTTAAAAGTTTTTTCCAGAACGAGGAATATTTATTAAGTAAATGTGCGAATTAAAGTGAATCGGCACCACCCCAGTCCATATATCTTCCCGTACACTGTCTGTCTGCGGTTGACGCCCTCTTGGAATTATCAAGCGTCGCCGCCGATCGCACATGTTCGCATTATTGCGATGCAGAATGCGACATGCGATTGGCGTTCCCTCGCACGCACTGTCAATAGCAAGAACAGTGCAACTTGAGTACAATCCAAGGACCGACGTGAATTATTCATGCAATGTTTACAATACCTCGAGGAGATATCCCGAGAAAGCACTTTTCGCCGATATTCGGCTTTGTCTTGGGTAAAGAAAGTCTTCAACTAAGAACTTCCGGCTTAAATAAATTTACATGGCGCGGCGAAAGAATCGGGAAAGTTTACGTCCGGATTCGGCAAATCTCTTCAGCTAAAGCCGTAGCCGGTGGGGGATAGTTTCCTGAAAACAATAATGACTGGCACACAAGTGCGGAAGCTAACAGAACAGAGCAAATAATTAGGTATTTAGGCAGTTCACGGAGCAAAGTAAAGCGTAACAAACGTGATTTGGTTAACCAACGCAGGCGGAAATAAACAGGAAAGTGATTAGATTTAGATTTATAGAGGCGGTAAAATTCCTTAAACCCGAAACATTGCTTCTGATTTTGGAGTTCAGTTTGCACCTCGCATAGTTATCGACGGTAAAATTAATCCGGTAAAATTTTCATTGGAAGCAATTTCTATCTATCTGTCTGTTTGGATTTGTCTGGCTTACTGTCTGTTTTTCTGTATACAGGGTGATTGCGTAAAACGCTGAACGCTAATGACTCTAGAGTCTTCAACTGTCCAGTGATGTAATTCTTGTCTCGGAAACTATAAGGATTTTACAATTTTTTTTTAAGATATTGACTCGAATTTTCATGCCGCATCTATTCTAAAATTTTTTTGGATAAATTGTGAATCACCCTGTATTATATTAACTGTAACTGTATTATATAAATATAAACAGATGTTTGTCTGTTTGTCTGCTTGTCTGATTGCCTGCTTGTCTCTTTGTCTGTTTTCCTGTTTGTCTATTTGTCCGTTTGTTTGATTTTTGTTTATTTGCTTTTTTGTTTGTTGGTTCAGGACTTGATAAAGTAAATTATTACAACCAGATCTTTTGCAAAACTAACCTTGTTAAGCTTAGCTTCTGTGAAATGTATCTACATTTAAATCAATTTGTTCTTTACATAATAGGTCTCTATAAGATAAATAACATGAGTCGTTTTGAAAATGAATACAATCAGATGAACTTAATGATTCTCAATATATTTTTAGACCGTCAGAATCAAGAGGAAATTTAATGTACATAAAGCAACGCTCAATATCGTATATAAATAATGAAAACAAAATTGGATCAAGATGTGAACCCTGTGGTACACGTGATAACAGCTATAAAGGAATAAGAACAATTATTAACTTTAGCATACTGTAATCTATTCAGTACCTATAAAGTGTAGGAAAGCGCCGATGGTCTATCACAAGTTACGTGAGAGCGATAAAGTAAGACATAGAAATCCATACGATAGAGAAGGATGGCTATAATGAAGGCTTCTCTTTGTCACCGCCCGTTTCGCCCTTCCACAAATAAGATCCACTTCTTATTTGTGGAAGGGCGAAATGGACGTTGACTATGATACGCCTTCATTATAGCCATCCTTCTCTATCGCATGGATTTCTATGTCTTACTTTATCGCTCTCACGTAACTTGTGATAGACCATCGGCGCTTTCCTACACTGTATATATGATTTAATACGTGATACACTGGCACAGAAATTAAAGGATATTCAAAGAATCCCAAAATGTTGAGTGATTTTCAAGGTGTTGTATTTTGGTCGTAGAGAGAATAAAAAAAAGGAAATTGAAACTTCTAGTTTCTAGTTTTCGGATCTGGAGTTTAAAATTTTTTAAAGTCAGTCAGTTTTTGAATAAGAAAATCAACGAAAAAAACTTGCAAATTTTTGCTTTTCATTAAAAAGGCCTATAGAATTAAATTTTTTTTTTTTAGAATAATGAAGGTTTTTTAATGAACGAAATATGGATTATTGTTAAAAAAATATTTTTAACTTCAAAAAATGAATAAAAAGTGAAAAATTACTTATTACATTGATTTGCAGCAAAAACGACAAATTTAAACATTTCGGACACTAAGAAAAAAAATCGCATGGTTTTTGGAATTATCAGGGTTTCTTTAGGATACTTTGAGGTTGAAAAGTTATATCAGTCAATATCTTTAGTTTATCCATTATCTGCAAAAAAGACGCTAACATTGAAGAGAATTAAATTATCTAAAAGAGGTTTATGGTCAAATTATCAAAAAAAAATTATTGAAGTCCATAGGCCTTTTTAAAGAAAAGCAAAATTCTGCAATTTTTTTTCGTTGATTTTCTTATAATTACTCAAAAACTGCTTTTAAACTCCAGATAACTAGAAACTTGAAGCTTTAATTTCCTTATTTTTGATCTCTCAACTACCATTTCCCTCCAAGTTACAACTCAAGTTACAAAATTACCCTAAATTTTGGGATTCTTTTAATATCCCTTAATTTCTGTGCCTAGTGTAACAGATTAGCGTATATTGTGGTGAACTTTGTCTAAAGCTTTCGAAAAATCGGTATGCATGGCCGATTTAAAAATTCGTACAATTTGAGCGTGCTTCCAAGTCGAAGGTAAAACTCCGTTTGGTACAGATTTATCGAAAATTTTAAAAATGTATGATATAGATTGTCCAATCTTTTTGGAACAAAAAGGATGAAAATTGCTCCAGCACCTTTACATAGTTTGGTCTTTAATAAATCAAGTTTAATTGCATTTAAAGTTATGGAAGTAGATGTTTCATCAAGATCTACGCTAGTACTAAAATTTTATACTGGATTAAAAATAACTCTAATTTATCCCATTGCATCAATATTAGGAATGTTATAATCACCAACAATTAGAAACTCATCACTTGTATGTTTTATAATTACATCTGATCATTCATCAAATGGACACAAACTGGTTTTCTTTGTGTGTCAATATTTATTACATGAGTTTTATTAAAAATTAAAATTATCCCATATACTAAATGATTGTAAGAGTGCATATTGAATATTAATCTATCTACTGAATACACACAACCAATAAACGTATTTACGACTATTTGCTATTGGTATCTTGAGCAGCTACGTATCGATTCATCCTTCATAACAATTTAGGGGTAGATTTTATAAAATGTGTTTGTATAAATGTTTTTTTTTTTTGAAAACTTTTGCCTGATTATTGCTAATGTCTTCTAAGCCATCAAAATATCTTTTTTCCGTATTTCCTTATCGTCAGTATCACAACCAAGTTGTCGAAAAGTGTGAGATAAATATAATCTTCAAAATGTGCTACATCTTAATGATCACTGCTGCTCAATCTGTACTGATTCAAAACATTACGTTGTACCTTCTGGCATATAGTGACGTACTAACTTGCAGATACTATGAAAGCAACTCTAGAATCGCTTTGCGCTTATATTCAATAGTGGCCGAAGCTTAAATCGCAGAGTAGTTGTTTTTTTCAACATCTTTATTTAAAAAAGGTTGTCTTGGACTAAATTCGATAAAGAAGGAGGGTGTTTTATCTCAGCTATTTGTTTACTGGTTAAAATTTTTGTTACAGAAAGATAGACATCGTTATGATGCAAGATCCATGAGTCTCTAGAGGAAAATATCGATTTGTTTCTGTCCATTCATCTGACATTGTAGTTAGAAAAAGTAAATTTTCAGCATTTAATGAAATTACCTATTATCAGTGAAAGAATTTTGTACACACTCACAATATGATGCTAATAGTTGATGGTCTTTCCGAAGTAAGTTGAACATGTATAAAAACGCCTAGCAATAACATTTAATAAGTTTTATAGGCGCCCCTAAAAAAGTTTCCTTCTAAAAGTAAAAAATAATAAAAATTTGTATACAGTGTGTAGAAAATTTTTATTATATTCATTTGGCCAACAACATATTTTAATTATTTATGTCCTCAATTTTATTTATATAAATTATAAATTTCCGCCGAATTACGTCTCTCGTCATGTCATCCAAATTTTTGTGGACACTGAAACTTTAGTTAATATGTGAATTTATTTATTATTTAATTATCTGATTTTTCATTTTCTTCCATTTTTAAACAATCGTAAATATTTAAAATTAGACGCTGACATTGGACATGTAAATCTTTATTTTTAAATTCTAAATCTGTTTCAACCGGTTTTACTTCAATATTGTCTGGCGGTATTTAGTTTTGTTCCATTTCAAAAGGTCTCCTAAATGCCATGTTGTATCCCTATTATTTCTCCCTTTCGCAATTGTAATACGAATGAATAATAGGTGCCTATAATAAATTTAAATTACCTGAATCACACCAAATTCCGCATTGCTGCACTGCACTGCTAGGCAATTTGGCTACAACTGAAATTTATGGCCAGTCACCCAGTCCGGTCGTGTTTGTTCGCCGTTTATCCACGCGCGTATTCTTCAACTGGGCGACCAGACCTGCATATGGGTATGGCTAAATAAAAGTGGGAACAAGTTTTTCAAATATGTCAATGCCGAGTTGTCGCGTTGCAACCGAACCTGGTACATACCGCCTAGCTCTTTGGTCTTCAATTGAGATCGGAATGACTTACCATAAAGTTGTTAAATTTAACATGAAAATTGATTTCTACTTTTCGTTTATTTTGAAAACAGAATCGTTAGTAAAAAGAGTTTAACCAGTTTGACTCACAAAGTATAAACTATTTTGCGACTGTTTTATCAAACTTGCGGCGTTTTCAATTCTGACGAAAAATTTTATAGTCTGACATGAAATTGCTCAAAATAGTCGTATAAAGAAGAACAAATACTTGAAAATAGAAAACTTTAAAGTTGTAGTATTTTTAGTGTAATAATAATTGTATTGTATTCCAATGAAAAACAACTTTATAATCGCTATAAATTATAATATACCTACGAGCCAACTTTAAAAGCTATGTTCCAGTGTTTCAGTCACGTAAATAATGAGAAACGTTATCGAATTAATGTTGACATTTGAATTATAATTCGAACATAAATTTAACGTGTATGCATTAAAAAATAAATGTATTTTATGTAGTTTACAAAATGATTAATTTATTACTGGTTTACCGAATGATTAATTTATGCGCTTTAGAAGTCACTATTGGACTGGCGCCAACAATGTTTAGAGGCTCGTTTTTCTTGTTTCTTTTTCATTTTACAATAATTTATTTTACAAATATCTACTTAACATCATTTACGAGAGGGAAGCCGCCAGAATAATTTAGTGTACAAATTTAAGAAATACCTGTGAGTAATATTGAGTAATATATGAGTAATACTTCGGTAAGATTTGGGTAATAAAACAGTTATTAACGTGACCTGTATGATGTGCGCATGCGTCATTTCCCCTCGCACCCCGGTCTGTCACTATTATTTGAATAATACTTGACAAATTAATTATGAATGTGTACAAATTTTAGCCAGCATTTATTTATTAATGGACCTATATCCATAATACCTATGTGTTTTTTTTATTTCTTAAAACTAGGCAAATTGAATGAAAAATTAATTTCTTTTAAACCGCATTTTGTGGTATTGTATAAACGACAACAGCTAACAGTGTTAAAAAAAGTAATTTATCTAATGCTACAAATCTATTACCTATAGATGTTTAAAATTATGTCAATTTTAATTTTGTCACGTGACAAGAACGCATTGTGAAGTCATTTAGTGCGACCGAGACCACAATCTGTCTCTCGTCTGTCTGACGTATAGTCTACAATTTCCAACTTTTCTTCGACACTCCTCAGAGCATGCGCGATTTTATGTGACGTAGTAAGCTTCATAGTAAGCGAAGGAAATCGCGTTGACCAATTATCCCAAAATGGAAGCCTGTTCCTGGATTACAATAATCTTGATAATTTTTCAGTAACTGAAAATTTGAAAAATAAATATGTTTATATATACAGGGTGTTAATGAATAGGTGTTACAAACGGATATGGTATGTAAAAAATCCAAAAATAAGTGCAGTTTACTTAATAAACATATGTCCTAAAGCGGCTCATTTTCGAGATACAGGGCGTTGAAATTTAAAAATAATTAACTATTTTTTCCTGTAGCTCCGGTATTAGTTAATATTTCTTTATCAAACTCAACAGACAGATTTACTAGCTTAAAGGATGCATAAATATGGCAGAAACCATTTATTGGCTTCTTCTAGTGGCGTGCGATAGGTGTCGTTTCACCTTTTATCCCCCCTAAATTGTGCGGCACTGTACAAATATTCGTTTTTCGTACGTTATAGAATTTACTAGTATTTTTTACGTAAATAATGTATACTTGTTAGACTTCCATAAAATGAGTA